>NC_028456.1:2630579-2642705 GCF_000263155.2 Setaria italica | reverse complement strand
TGGTTTTTTTTTCCTTTGCCGAGTGTTAACACTCGGCAAACATGTTTTTAATTTGACACTCGGCAAACCTCCTTTTTGCCGAGTGTTTTTCGATCGGCACTCGGCAAAGAGCTTGTTTGCCGAGTGCCTGAAAGAAAACACTCGGCAAAAAAAAATACTCAGCAAATTTAAGGATTCCGGTAGTGCTAGGTAGGCTTGATGTTTTAGAGTTCAGCGGTTCAAGCAATTGATTTGAGCTCTAACAATTCAAAGGAGTTTCTAGACAGTGAATTGCCAATTTGCGATACAATTAAAGGTAGAACAATTGTTTACTTCTACCACATCACCCATAAATTACAAAACAAAAGAAATAGCTGGTGAAGAGATTTATTGCATAACAGTGAAGCACAAAGCCCACCAGCAACTCAGGGTATACTACATCTGCATGTGAAACCTTTCCTTTGTCTATTTCTTGACCCAAAACATCATTCTCCAGCCACAAGGCAGTAAGAACAAATCCAAAAACTCCTATGAATGAAACGGGCAGAAACATATTTGATTCAGCTAACATAGCAACATAATATGAGTATTCAAAAAAAATGGTGGATTAACAATAGCAGCCGCATCCTGTGGCTGCAATTTTAAGCAATAGGCACTACTGGATGCCGGACGTGGGCTAGGCCGGGAGGCTGTCGCTAGCGAGCTCTCTCAACCGAAAGAAACAGGTTTGGCAGTTCTGATCGGACTCTATTTACTACTGTACGGTTGTGACACATAGCACAGCTTTAGGTTTGTTGCAGTGGAATCAAACGATATATGGATAAGTCTCAGGTTTAGCATAGGTGCTCATATTTAAAGCCATGGATTCTTGTAGTGGTAGATGACCTGTTCGTCAATATGTGCTTGAAATATGTTGATTCAGTGTTACACCCGGTTTTAAAACAAAACCAAGTGCTACCTATATGTATACCAGGATCTAGTTTCGTACATATAGTGACATCATCAGTGAATAACAGTAACATTATCACGTAAAGGAATGTAAATAATGACTTACGTGTCTATCAGAGATATACAGTTTAATCGTGAAAATGGAGGCTCCAAACTTCACAAACAATCGACGGGGGCTGCAGACGCCTAGAACTCAGCATCATCTTCAGAAAACTTCACACACCTTCCTCTTTTGAGTAGCAGTAAGCAAGGGTGAGTACACTTACGGTTGGTACTCAACGAGGCCACAAGAAATAATCAGAATAACGATTTAAGTCCATCTTCAAGTTTATTAATCATGTAAGGATCCAGCCCGCTCTTGACCGTGACACTCTGCAGAGGTTGTACACTTTTACCACAAGTCGCGTAAAAGTTCACAAGAACTTTAAACCCAACCATGTTGTGCAAAAGTAGGCACTTATCACACTACCGAGGTGTGATTGCATAGGGACGCTACGAGATCTTTACAAAGATTTCCTAATAAGAAGTAGCCCGCTAAGGTTTCCAGATTAGTAGTAGAGCATAAACCTCTCTCAACACTGTGAAGTTACCATAGAGCAGATCAGTATGAGGGCTAGGTTATACCCATCTGTCGTTGTCCCTCCTACCCTTTCGGTAAGACCGCATCAAACTAGAGTCTCTAATTAATTAGCCAAGACCAGAGCCATGTAGTTCTTGTGGTTGCATTATTTTCCTGGATGGTTCTTCATGTTCCAATCAACGCAAGGTATTTTTGTAAAATAAGCATAGATAGAAGGATGGTTAGGGACACTTGCCTTTCTTCAAAGAAAAGTTACTCTTACTCTTTGAAAGGGACACTTCAGCTCTTGCTCTTTTGAAACTCTTAATCCTCAAAGCTTTCAAACAGCAATCCTTCTACTCGAAGCAATCACCGGCACAAGCATACAAAGCAACCAAACACAACTAAGAACAATACACTAATCAAAGATAAAAGCTTTGAAAGAGCGTGTGAAAGGATATGGCTCGATTCTAGGATCATGAAGGCGCGTGAAACACTAAGAACGATGCTATCGTTGAAGACACACATCTATTGGAGAAACTTTGGTTGTAAAGGAAAAGACAAAATCTATATGCTGCATTTATTTTATTTAGAAAACACATGTAAAGGATACTTTTAGAAAATACCCTAAGTGGGAGTTAATTCAAAAGATATTTGTATCTGAAAAGATAATGTAAAACCTAGTCAACTTTTATTTATAAATATTCATGTACAAATTATGCCATTTAAATATTTAACTTTGGAAAATAAATTATATGTAATAACATTTAATCGATAACTTTATATGTCGCATTGAACTAAAACAAGTTATAATTATAAACTCATTTATGTTGATATTAATCATATTAACACTTTCTTAGAGAAAGCCGATGTATAAACCTAATTAGCTTTTAATTAGAAAAGATGAGTAAATAAGAATTAATCAAAATTAATATCATATTTATTATCAAAAACATGAAACATGGTGAAACAACGTTGCTAAACTATAGCTTACGATTAGAAGATTAACACAGCAAGAACCGACTAAAACGAAGCTTTGGTTGAGAAGATACAATATCGAAGATTTAAGTTTATAAAAAAACTATATGCTTCATACATTTTAAATTTAGAAATCAATGTAGATGATACCTCAGAGAAATATCCTACGTTAGAATTAAGTCATGTTATATTTATATTTTAAAAACACGAAGTAAAGCTTAGTCAAATTTTAGTTTATACCACTTTGAACATTTAATTTGGAAAAAATAACATATGTGAGAACATCCAAGCGCATAAATTTATGATTCGTGTTGAACTAACTAAATTATAATTCGAAAACACATTTATATGTATATACAGCCAAATTAATTTTTAATTAAGAAAACTCCAGGTATAACCTATCTAACTTTTATTTAGACAGAAAATTGAATAAACATTAATCAATTGAACATTATTTTGAAAAACCAAAGTGTAGCTCTAATTAGATTTTATTAAAAACTTATTTAATAAGTATTATCATATGGACATTTAATTAAGAAAAGTGAGCTAAAGATCTTAATTAGCTTTTAATTAGGAAATGAGTGCATAAGCAATTAATCATATTAATATTTAAATAAATTTCAAAATACATAACATGATTAAAACTTGCTTCTAACACATAGTTTAAGCATGAATCTAACGCAACAAGAACGAGATTATACGGATACAAAACGGGAGAACTATGTTCATCTAAAGGTTCTAGGGATCTATTCGTGATTAACTGTATACTTCAAGTGCTAGCAGAGAAAAAACTCTAGACTCAGTGAATAGTCACTACGAATAGATAAATCCTCGAGGTTAGATCTGCAAAAGAATAGGGCTAGGGCTCGGTTGCAAGGATCTAAAAGGTTTAGGGGTTCCTAAGAAACTTGCAAGACACAAAAACTAATCTAATCGTTACAGCTTTCCTCAGGGGCCTAGATGCAAAAGCTCAGAGGCTTGCTCCCATGGCCGACAGGCGGCTCTGGGCGGTGAAATCACCGGCGCTCCGAGCGATGAGGGGCTCAGGTGGGTGGCGCATTGGAGAGAGGAGGTTGACGGGAGTCCGGAGGTGTGCTCACCGGGGTTGGAGGCAGTTAGAAAGGGCCAGATACTGGTGGCGAATGAAGAAGATGGTGGCCTGCTCAAGCTTCCCGCGGTGGAGCTCTTCCGGAGGTGGAGCAGCAACGGGGAACGGTGGAGACGGTGTGGCTCAGCGTCGTCGATCTTGTGGAGGCTCTGGCTTGCTCCAGCGACACCTAGGTGTAGTGAAATCGGCCGGTGGTAGCTCCGGCTATAGCGGATGCGGGCGACGGCGGCGCTTGCGCAAGGACGGCGAGGCGGCGTTTGGTGAGGCGAGCATCAGGAGGGCGCAGGGCTTGGCCAGGGTGTAACGACCGACCCCTAACCTTTCTCAGTTAGGTTTGATCTCAGCCCTTAACCTCAGTCAGTTGTTCTGTTGACCGCACCTAAGTGCTCAGTCTTCCGCCAGTCCCGACCCCTGAGATCCGACCCCTACCGCTTCGTTCCTTCCCCGACCCTGGCGAGTTCCGCCCTCCGTCGGATCCTGCTGATCTTCCTCACCCGTCCGATCTTTTCCCCCGATGGACCCGTGAGATCCTTTTCCAGATCCCCCGCGTCAGCCGCACTCGAGTTGCATGGCCGCCTCGGAGTTTTCCTGCCGCGTGGCTCGTCTTCTCCGACGCCATCGCCCAGTTTTGTCTCTGGCGAGGAACAGAGTTGGTTCCCGCGCCCTTTTCCCTAATGGCAGCGGAAGCCCTCTGCACCCCTTTCTGCAGACCCTCGTCTCCCGCGCCCATCATCACGATACCAGATCCCGGCCCCAGAGCCCGATGTCGCCCGTCTTTTCCGTCCCTTCCAGCAAAAGTTGCGCCGCCCGGTCGTCGCTACCCGACGATTCCCCCACCACCAACCCCGACCGCGGCCGCGACAGTTCCTTTCCCCGCTCTGTCAGAAGCCGCCCGACAATCTGTTGTTCCGCGCTCTCCCTCGCGCCGCGTCCGCTTGTCTTCCCACCTGTGCGCCCTCGATCCTAGGGCCGTTTAACCGGTCGCTTCTATCACCTCTTCCGCTCAACGACGCCCGCTCTCCGCCAAATCCCAACCACCGGTCTACCCGCGCCTACGCCGCCCTGACGGAGTAGCGCAATGATCGCTGGCGTCACCCCCGGAGTTCTGCAGCACCGCCCGGTTTGCTCAATCGCCGCCACGGCAGAGCACTCCATTGCTTCTCCCCGGCCTTCGCGCCGCTCCTTTTCTCTCTCTCTGCGATGTTTCCGTTCCTCTGCTCCAGCAGCTATAAAAGGAATGCCCCCGTCGCCGGAGTTCCCTCCGCCTTTGTTGCCTTTAGCCTCCTCTAGCTCCCTGCTCAAGCTCCTAGCGCCACCCACCCAGTTCTTGAAAAGTTCTTCTCCCAGTTCCTTCTCAGTTCTTCCAAGTCACCCTGCAGCTTGCTCCTTTGTGCTGCGTAGAGCTCTCTTGTGATCCGCAAGAAGCGCCGCCGCCGGAGCATCGCCGGTCTTAGTCCCTGCTCGAAGCTTTAGTTCCTCCACCCAAGTCTGCCTCTTCCCGACCCCAAGCTTTCCTTTCAGGAAGAAGGTGAGTTGCCGACCCTAAGTCCGCCTCGCCCGACCCCTCCTATCCGCCCGACCCCAGTTCCGTCTCGTCCGACCCTGTCTGTTCCGCCGACCTTTATCCGCCTCGCCCGAGGGCTTGGCTGTGATCTTTTTCTTCAACTTGAGGGTGTAAGTGTAAAACATGGGAACCCTTCAGCGCTTACGTCTGAGGATCCCAATTATCACATCCTCTAGTTCAAGGATCAGACCACTAGTTTCCCTTCCTACCCTTACCTGTTGATCATCATCAGCTCTCTCAAACCGCCTCAGCCTCCTGCTCTTTGTCGCAAGTTTCTGGGCTCAGGAGAGCCAGTGTTGCTGTTGAATTAAACGTTCAAGCTAACCCTTGCATTGCAGTCGTGTAGAGCTGCACCTCGCTGACGGCTTCTACGAGCTGCACCCGGCGCTCGAAGAAGAAGCGGTGGTCGAGTTCCTGCCCACCGAAGTCGAAGCCGCCCCCGAAGTCGAGCAGTTCCAGCCCTCTTTGTTTGCAGGCAAGCCCCGGTTGCATGAAAATCCTACGTACTTTGCCAAACTTGCGCATGCCTTCCGAATAGCATGTTTGTGCATTTACGTTTAGGAGTTGTGTGAAACCCTAGATACATGACTTAGTAACCCTTGATATGAGCACTAGCTGTTGGACCGAGTAGCTGCATTGCTTAAATAGGAGACGGTAAAAGCCGAGTGATCTCCTGTCACTCGCGAGTTGTAGGAGTTGCATGCTTAATCTCCTGTTACAACTATAAGGACGATGGACGGGGCAGGGTTGGGTAACTTTTTGGTGGTCGGATGGACGTCCCGTCTGTCTATGAAAACTGGTTAAGGCCCGACAGTGGTGGTGTTCGTGATCAAGTGTTTGAAAGTACTAGCCTCATACTTAGTATGGGATGAGGAAGCCTAGTACCTGATTGAACCTAGACGTGAGCGGTCGCCCCATTGTTCTTGGAATGGAGTTTCCCCTGCTGGTTGTCGCACGTGGTGGCAAAGCGTGGTCACAGAACGGCAGAGGCCGGGTCTGTGGAACCTTGCACCAAAGGAAATGGGCCCGACACGGGTTAGGGGATTGATGGGGAAGGCCGACACAGGAAGCGACCTCCGGGTGCGCGGATGTCGTGAGGCTAGGTTCCCCATGCATGGTTAAAGAACTCGAATCGATTCGTCTGCCTCTCACAGCTTGAGATTGCTTGATCGCTATGTCACCCTGAGTAAATGAGGAATCTGATGATGGCAATGTTGTTGTTTTATCTACACATCTTGTTTGGCTCGATGTTTTCCTAGAGTAGGGTGCACAACCTAGACTGGTAAGTGAATCTAGAACCGGAGCTAAAACTTGAAAATAGGTTACTTAGTGCTTTTGGCAAAACAAACCCCTCAGCCAAGAAGCCTTGCATGTCTAGTTGGAAGAGTAGTTGGCTCCTCCCCGGTTAAGTCTTGTTGAGCTTAGTAGCTCAGCCTTGTTGTGGCTCCTGTTTTTCAGGTGAAGTTGCAGTTCCCGACCCCTCCCTTGTTGGCGCTTGGCCGCCCCAGCACCCGCCAGGCTGGACGGTCCAGTGGGACCCCTCCTCGGACGGCGAGGAGAGAACTCAGTGATGTTCTGGTTGGCCTCGCCCGGACGTCCGACCCCGACGAAGTCTTCCGCTAGTGTTTCTCTGTCGTTTTCTTTGAACTTGTAAAACTCTGATGCAAACTTTTGTGGCCGAACTAATCAAGTAAGAATTGCGTAACTCAGTGGACTTGTTGTATTCTCTGTAACCGCTCACCTTCGTGTGGGTTTGCTGAACTCGATCCTGTTTAAGTGGTTAAATCGGATGAAGTTCGACGGCGCTTCGTGTTAGCTCGAGTTAACCAGGAGTGTCGCATGTTAGGCGGCTAAACTCTGATTAATCAAGCTAATCCGAGGTGGTTCCGCCACACAGGGTCTCGTCTTTTATAGGTGCACGGTCTGGTCCGGGGTTCACCTTTTATAGGAGGGCGCAGGGCTTGGCCAAGGAGGCGGCGGCGCTGGCGTGCCGTGTCGGGGCGGTTGCCCAGCCGCTGGGCCCAAATGGGCTCCAACTGGGCCAAGCAAACCTGGACCGAGCCTCGTAGGCTCGCTCCGAGGGAACGAAGAGTTGGGCCACATATTGGGGTTCTGGGTGCGGGCTCGGCGCAAAAGGGTAAGTTTAGGTTTTCTTTTCTTTTTATTTTCAAAAGTAATTTCCCATGTAAAGAAAAATCCAAATAAAGCTAGAATAATTCATTTAAACCACGAAAAATACTCTAAAAATTTCAAAAATTTCAGAAAAAATTTTAGAGATAGTTTGGGACACGAGAAGTCCAAATACGATACTTGGAGCTCATAAAAGAAATTAGAGTCCTCTGATAAATAGATTTATCTCTAAAAAATGAAAATGAATTCTAGAAAAAACATGAAAATCCTCAGAAAAACCTGGTCATTGTCTAAGCGCATTTTGAAACCTTTTGCACTCATAAAATACTAAGATGCATCGGCATGAATGCAACACACAGGACAACCTTATTTAATTTAGAAAAAAAACCAATTATTTTCCTATACTAAGTTTCCTGTCAAGAAAATAAATGTTGGGAAAATTTTAATATTATGAGAAAATTATTGTTTAATTATTCTTTTAAATCATATCCTGAAATTCCAAAAGCATTAGCCTAGATAACCCCCACCAAATGAAATTAGAGACCTTTTAAACCCGTTAATCCTCGGTTGTATTTGATCCCTATATCATTCATTTCTATGTAAATTATGCACCATGTCATTCAAGATTTAAGTGCCATCCCTATATAATAGATTATGCACCATATCATTCATTCCTATGGGGTAGGGGCACGTAGGGATGATATACTATTGGACATTTGGTCTTATATCAATCAACTGCGAGGAAGGCGCAGAGGTGCTTATTTGATAGACAGTAAAGTCATGCATGGAAATGGAACAACCATGATAGAAGCCATACAATATACCAAAAACTCCAAGTGTGGGTTAGTGTGGGCAGGTTCCTAAAGGGGCGGCCCATTGGTGATTTCATGGCCATTGTGGTATGGTTTGTTTTGTTCCTCCTTTTGTCTTCCGTTTTCCTCTTCTTCTTTAATACGCCTGTAGCTATATATTTTTCTTTTATCATTTGATAATTATTATATAAATTTCCTTCTACAATTTTGTATGATTCATATGTCTGTTTGAGTCGAGACTTGGGTTAGGGTAGGCAAATTTTACCACAAGGAACCTAACCAACTTAACCACATATTTCGTTTTTGAAGATTTTCGTAACAAACTCTTTTTAGTTTGTTTTTGTTAAGTAAGATCGCAGGAGGGACTTCTTAAGACTGATAAGGTACATAGGATGGGATTCATTACTGAAACTTTGAAACCAATGTACAGTATGGTACATATAGGAATCTTACTGAGAAGTGATATCCCAACTAACACTCAAATTCAGAAACTATGTCAATAAACCACATATGGCAGCGCTCAAACATGAGCACACCTCTATTATTCACATGAAAATTCAATTTTCCTTCATCGTGCTGCCTCTGTTAAGCTCTCCGATCATACAAGGAGTGTACACAAATGACTCGTATATGTCATTTGTAAAGCTATGATAGTAGCTCTTTGGACGTGAGTTGCCAAGATACCGAACCTTTGATGTTTTCAGATGATAGGCCACCACTGTAAAGTAGTCAGCCAAAAAGACAACTTCCTTATAAGGATGGAATCCAAGAATGTCATAGCCTGCACCATAGTATTCCTCATCAGTTGATCCAGCTTTAATTGTAAAAATATCATCGCTGTCGGAGTCCCACTCCGAACTCTGTTTCATAGCTTCAGAAACACTATCAGTGTCATTCACATCATGAACAATCCATGGTCCATCCATCTGTCCGTCATATTGTCTTACATGTTGGGCATAGTGTGTAAGGTCATCTTCGTACTTCAAGATCCACTCCATCTGTCCACGTGATTCATTGAGGATCCAAACCCGTAATTGACACTTTTGAGCTATCCCAAAGTACACTCCTTTTTCTGATATCCCTAGATATGGTTTAGCAGATGTGTTCTTCTGAATGTCTCCGGGCGTTTTAATCACTTGGTAATTATTATTCAACAATGAAAGCCTGAAAAAAATTACCATATGATAGTTCACCGCTTACAGCCCAACAAATACGTACCACAGATAACGATCTTTAATTAAATCAATCTACCTAAATTTATTTCATTGTGTACCTGAGCCTAATTTCTTAACATGATGCCAACAATAAAATTTAATATGATCATGTGCATAGATGAAAAATAATACTACCTCTGTATCAAAATATTTGTCACCGTTGACTCGTGTTATTCAAAAAATTATGTAAGCATCATTTATTTTGTGCGTGACTTAGTTTACCATCATAAGTATTTTGATCAAAACTTATCTTTTCGTACATTTGCAATAAATTTTTGAATAAGAGAAAATGGTTAAACGTACGTTGTCAGAAAATATCAGCAATAACAAATATTTCAATACGGATGGAGTACTACATATGGCCGTGGTTTGCTTACCTCGCAATGAAAGAACCTCGGCAGTGTACGTAAAGCGCTCCTTGCCAGTACGCGGCGTAACGTTGCCGTGGCCCCCGGCATGTCGGTTTCGGTTGATCCAACAGCATGTCTTGGACTGTCCCCGCCGGCTCGCCTTGGCGGACAAAGGCTCTCTCCTCCCACCGGCCAACCCTCGACGAGAACACATCCAACGTCCATGGCGTCGGCGGCCATTCCGTCAGGTGGCATGTATCCTCGACATGGCTGAGCTCCATGTCCTCATCCCCCAACCCTTCCTCCTCCTCTTCCTCATCGACGTCTGAAGAGAAATGTAGCCACTCATCGAGGCAGAACGGCGCATCGTCTACCCCGTGCAGCCGCACCTCAAATGCTCGCCGCTGATTTCTCGCCTTCTGAAGGCCAGGGGGTTCTGGCTGTGGCCATTCCAGCACGGTGGGGATCAAGATGACCTCATAGTGCGGCGACATGGCCGGATCGAAGGTCAGGTACGCGCTGACGTAGCTGCGCCATCTGGCCCTCGCTTGCCACCGGGGTGGCACGAGTGCCCACCTCTGCGTCGCCGGGTTGCACACGCAGAGCTGGCAACCCTGCTCGATGTCGCAGAGCACAAGGCCCCGGCAGTGATCCAGCACGGACCACCAGTCCCCATTATTGTAAGTGGGCAAGAAGCCCAGCATGTTGTTGATCTTGTCGTAGCTCGCTGACGATGCCACCGGCGAGGGGCGGGAGAAGAGGTGCGGCCGGCAATGGTCGATGTAGTTGACGAAGACGCCGTGGACATTGTGTGGGAGGAGCTTGCGGCGCCGGAGCAGCAGCGCGCGGGCGTCGACGATGGCGCGCCACGCCTTACAGACGCTCCGGGCCTCGGCGAGGCTCCGTGCCGGCAGGCGGCAGAAGACGTGGGAGAGGGCATCGCTCGGGAGCGCTGCCACTTCCGTCGTCGTCTCCATGGTGGATGGATGCGTGTGAGTGGGATGCAACGACTGTTTTACCAGACGGGTGGTGGTGGTACTTATACTATATGAATGATGATTGATTGATTTGGTTAGTTGGAGTGCAAATCATTGATCATTGAGCTGGCTGATAAGTCAACGGGCCGCAAACTTGACCGGCGCGAAAAGAACCGGCCAACAGATAAGGTTTCTAATAATATAACATAAACTTATTTCACCAAGGCCTTTGTTAGCTGAGGTCGTGCTTTCTAGCCATGTGCTTCCTTGCGCCACTCTCCATGGGAGTTAACTCCATAAATAAGAGGCCACGTAGGTAAATATGGTGACATGGCATCATAGTTATGAAGAGAGGAAGGAAATAGGTTTCATGGTGGGGATGGAACTTGTTTTACATGGTTTCCAACTAAGAAACTCTTCCACACCTTCCACTAAGAGTTAGAGTTTCATTTCATATGATCACATGTCCAATTAAAAGATTCCACATCACATCATGGGTGAACTAAATACAACGGCTGCTTATAAAACAACAAAAATAAAATTTGCATTGTAAGAGCAACTTCAAGAGTCTTCCAACAAATTCTTCCCAAAATAATCTATTAGGGGTTCTACTAAAATTGTATTTCCCACAAATCATGGGATGTCATCCCACAATAGATCCCCAATTAATAAACTTCCCAATACTTCAAAATTGGTCACGTCAGCACGTGCAGGATTCGGGAAGCGGTCAAATCCAACATTCTTTCCTGTTGAGCGCCTGGTACAAAGATTTTCTCAATCTAAAATGAGTTATCTGGTTCAGGCATTCCTAGATACTTTTTCAATCTTTATTTGATTCTGTGATGACAGATAGATGCACGCCTGGTTGATGATTCAGCTGTGCACACTTCATGAGGCTTTGTACCGGTTCAATTAGGACCCGGTACTAAAGGTAGCATGAGTACCAAATCTAAGTTTGGGATCCCTCGGAGCGCCTCTAATACCAGATGGGGGTTCCAACAGGTACTAGAGGGTGGCCTCTAGTACCAGCTGGAACCCCCAACAGGTACTAGAGGGCTCCCATCCACGCACCCGGCACTTAGATTTTTTTGGGCCGCGCGTACACCTCCTGTCCACGCGTCCCCCCTCCGCTCCTCCCTCCGCGCCACTCAATCCTTATCTCCTCCGCTAGCTAGCGCTCCCCCTCCCTCCATCCTTCTCACTCCCTCCGTCCTGCTCCCTCCCTCACTCCGCGCGGCACCGGCCCTCCTCTCTCCCTCCCTCTCTCACTCGCCTACCCCCTCTACCTCCCCTCCCCTCCCCCTCCGCTCGCCCCTCACTGGCGATGAGGAGCAGCGGTGGGGTGAAGTGAGGCGGCGGCGCAGATTGGCAACGACGGTGGGATGGTGGCGGCGGTGGATCTGCGAGATGGTGGCAGCGGGATGGCTCGAGCCTCTCTCTCTCTATCTATCTATCTATCTATCTATCTATCTATCTCCAGGAATCATGGTTTACCAACGGCAGGTCG
>NC_028456.1:2621125-2630479 GCF_000263155.2 Setaria italica | reverse complement strand
GATTGGCCAGCCACCACTTAAGGAATTGTAACATAGTTGGGAATCGGTACTAGAGCCACTTTTTCTAGTAGTGGCATATGCATTCTACCGTCCTGTGTCTTGAGCTTAGGTCTCATCAACTTACCAAAGCAAGATTGATGGACGGCAATAGCAGATGAGGCCAACGAGCACGCCAACAACGGAGGCGACTACGACATCGGTTGAGGCAGGCAATGGCAGCGTGTGGGAGCCGAGTCGCAGGCGTCTGTGGATTTCAGCGCCTGCAATTCCAGCCGATTGGAGGAGAGACCACCACAGGAGAACTGACCTTCCATCCAACACCTTTTGTCCCGATTGACATTGGGCCCGTGACTAAAGTACCTTTAGTCCCGGGTCAAAAATGAGGCACTGAAAGGACACTGACGGGAGGGGCTTTAGTCCTTGTTGAAAGGAACTAGCAGCAATGCCCCCCCCAAAAATCTTTTGACCCAATTGAAATTCCAACCGGGACAAAAGATTTAATTCCAGTTGGTATTTCCAACAAGGACAAAAGGGAGGTTTTTGTCCCGGTTGGTGTTTCCAACTGGGAAAAAACACAGGGGCACGCACAGAGGTCTCCATGCGCAAGTCCTTATCTCTTCTCCATCCAACCGCCCAAGTCTTCTCTTCTCCACCACCCAAGTCCTTATCCTCTCTCTCATTTCTTCCTCCTTCTCCTCCTCCTCTCCTTCCTCCTTCTCCTCTCTCTTCAGCGCGGGTGGCCGCCCCCTCACCCTGCTGCCCCTCCCCTTTCCCCTCTACTTTCCCCTCACTGGGAGTGAGGAGCAGCAGCGGAGCAAGGGCAGGGCTGGCGCGCGGGGGAGCCAAGCGGCGGGCGGGCGGACAAGCGGTGGCCAGAGCCAAGCAGAGGCAGAGCAGGCGGAGGCACGGCGGGTGGAGGTACGGGCGCGGAGGCGCGGGAGGTGTGGGTGGAAAAACGGTGGGCGCAGTGAAGCGGTGAGCGGGCGCGGGTGGCAAAGCCAAGCGGCGGGCAGATCCAAGCGGCGAGCAAGCAGACAAGCGGTGGCCGGAGCCAAGCAAAGGCAGAGTAGGCAGAGGCACGGCGGGTGGAGGTACGGGCGCGGGAGGCGTGGGCGGCCAAGCGGCGGGCAGGCGGAGGTGAGGGCTCGGGCGCGAGTTGAGGCGGGCAGCGCGGGCGCAGCCGAGGGTGGTGGCCGGCCGGCGGGCATGGGAGCGTGACACAAACTAAAGGACCCCCTTTTGTCTTAAAAAATTTATCCCAGATGGTTTTTGGAGAGATTTGACCCCTACCAACTGGGACTAAAGCCAAGGTTTCCAGTAGTGGACGGCCCACAGAAAAATACGGAGTGAGGGAGTTGAGAAAGGAGTCACCGTAAGTTTGCGGCGTCTTTGCGGGAGCTGTTGGAGGCTTTTTTTCATGTTTCTCCCTAATTAAGGAATTAGGGTTATTTAAGGGATCATCCCCCTTAAAATTTCTCCAAAAACTTATTTAGGGGAAAAAGAAACAAAACTTACCTCTAACAGTTCCCCAATTCTTCTTGTAAAAACTGCGCAGATGCTAAAAATATCTCCATCGCCCTGCATATATGCGGGAGCCTGATCTTTCCCTAATTTGTGGACCAGCCAGGTAGCACGCCCAGCGACACCAGGCTATCGGGCGAGACGGCTCCAACAAGGTTCTGGAGAGCACCCACCATGGGCTCCAGCGGCATGCTCTCAGCAAAGGAAGGAAAACTAGGAGACCTGACATTTCAATCCACCCGTAGCAAACGCAACAGAAGAAACTGCTGCCGTGGTGCGTAGTGCGTGCCTTGGATTGCCACGCGGTGATGTCGCTGCAGCAAGAGGTGGAGACAATCTTGACGCGGATCTCCATGGCCCCGAGCAGGGCCACCTACACCTCCTCCATCACCAGCAGCTGCCCTAGCCCCCATGCCACTGCCACTACGTGCAAGCCGTTAATTTTTACACCGCGCAGTATACAGAGGAAAGGACCAAAGGAAATTGGGCCGGGGCGGCTTGTACCTCGGCAGGTGATGGCAGCCGGAGGCGACGAAGATGCAGCGTCAGCGGCCATTTCGGCAGATCCTCGGCGTGGAGTGGCTCCTCTCCTGGCTGTGCGAGGTTGATATGGTATGCAGAGTGGAGAGGAGTCACGAGAGAGGAATCACAGGCTCCGGCGGTGTGCTCCATGTCACGAGAGATAAAGAAAGGAGAGAGGTGGCTTCAAGGGGAGAGGAGCGATGGGCTCAACAGAGAGGTCCACGTGGTGACATAGCTAGTTTTGAAGTATTGGGGAGTTTATTATTGGGGATCTGCTGTGAGATGACATGATTTTGGGAGAAAAAAATTTAGTAGAGCCCCCAATAGATAGTTTTGGGGGAGATTTTTTTTAGACTCTCGGATTTCTTCTAAGGACTGTTTCATTTGAGATTTCATTTTAGTCTAAATGATGTGGTGGTTTTGAAAACTGTGAAATGAGACCAGATGGTGCGACTACATAAGGGTTTAGTTTTGATAGTGATATATATTTTGACAGTGCACTTGTTGGTTAAAACTATGGAAGAAGATTATTGGTTGTCAATTAAGTGCCCACTGAGTCTGATATCTGTTGTATCAAGAATGAGAATGACAACTTATGTTAATACTCAAGATGCTTTAAAAAGTCCTAGAAATTGTGTGTGTGTGTTGGGACGTAGGAGATGTGCTTAAAGAAAGTCCTAGAGTTCTTCTTCTTGAAAAAGAAAAACATCTCAACATCAAATTTTCAGACCTTAACAATACTAACAAGTAGCCTTTAGGCCTGATTTTCTTAGATTTTATAATCTACGTTGAGCCATGTTAGCTGAGTCAACATTGTTCTATCACTAGTAGAGAAATGAACTATAGTCTTGGTTGGGAAACCTTAAAGATCTCGGTTTTCCAACTGGAACTAATAATTCGGGTGCGGGACTAAAGGATTTTGCGTAAAAAAAAATTAGAAATCCCCAGAAAGCTCCCACACACGCACAAGTCACAAGTCACGCGAAACATGCGTGTGTGCAGTGCGTTGTATTCGAACCCACGACCTCTTGCCTTGCGCATAGCTTCCTTACCGTCTCACCTACACATCACATCTGACTGAGTAGGGGATGCTATCCTTTTGTAGTCATCCATAGAGACCCCTTTAGTCCCAATTCGTAACACCAACCGGGACTAAAGGTGACTAAAGGGGTAAGAGGTTTTAGTCTGGGTTTGTAACACCAACCGGGACTAAAGGTGAAAGTAGGACTACAAGGTCACCTTTAGTCTCGGTTGGTCTTTAGTTCTGGTTGGTGTTACAAACCGGGACTAAAGAGGTTTCCACATACTATGAAACTTAACTCGGCACTAAAGCCTCTTTAGTCCCGGGTCCAAATCATTCTGAGATTTTTGTTGGGGATCGAAGTTCATTTCTCTACATAATGTATATTGCTCAGATTATGCTTATTCATTATGTTTTTTAAAGGAAAATCCCACTAATAGAGAACTAACCTTCCATCCACCCCCTATTGTCCCGGTTAACATTGGCCCCATGACTAAAAATAGTACACCACCGAAGGCCCGCGCGCGGGATGGGGGAAGCTTTAGTCCCGGTTGTAAATACCAACCGGGACTGAAGACCCCCCTAGTCCCGGTGGTAACGATTGGAAAAATCCCACCGACACCGCCCCCCTTTTGTCCCGGTTGGAAGCTCCAACTAGGACAAAAGCGTGACGCTTTTGTCCTAGTTGGAAGCTTTACTCCCGGTTGGTAATTCCAACCGGGACAAAAGACACCCCCTTTTTGTCCCGGATGGAAGCTCCAACTAGGAGTAAACCACCAACTAGGACAAAAGGGGTTGTATTTTGTCCCAATTGAAATTTCCAACCAGGATAAAATCTCCTCTCCTATAAAATCGTCAAACAGAGAGCTCCTCTTCCTCCTCCAGCCTGAGCCACTCCACTCCACACGAGACATTCGGCCTCCCCTCCTTGGCGATGAAGGAACCCTAGGGGAAGTGCTGCCAATTTTTTCCTCATTTCCATGGGGATTTCACTCATCCAAAGTATTGTAAAGGTTAGCTACTTCATCCTCCCTTCATTTATTGTTATTATGCTTGTTTTATGCTTTAGAAAGGGAGAAAAATAAGTTTTTTTAGAATGAGAGAGAATGAAGATGATTTTATTAATACATATATTTGAGCTAGAATGTTATGGATCGCTTACTTGTTATATATGATTCGTATTAGTTGAAATAACTTGATCAATATTTGGTATGAGAAAAAAATAGAGTAAATGTGTTTTTAATATTTAGTCATTGCAATAAATTGTATATAATTGTAGGTGCAAGAAAATAGAATTTGATCATTGCTACAATTTTGCATTTTACTATAATTTAATAATTAATAATTATATTTCTTTGACCAATAATTTATTTATCTCATGTTTAATGCAAGAACTAAATATTATAAACAATAATCCTATACGAAGCTCTATGTTCATTTTCGACGTAATACGATGCAGATGGACCAGCGATGGATATACCACCTCCGTTCCTCTAATCCCAGTTAACAGTGTTTGCACATTGTATAAACATGCTTACGCTATTCTCTATACATAACTCAATCTTCTCCGAAGTCTATGGAGAGTCACCTCTGCTCTTCCAGTACCAGAAAATAATGGTAGAATAGAAGAGCTTCGAGTCCACAAACTCGGGCTGAATATCATAAAACAATCTTGAAATAGTATTCCAAACGCCTTTTGGAGCCTAATTCTCATAATAGAAGTCTGTTGGCCTAATATCCTCTTCAGGCAAAGATCTGTTCACTAACCTTGACCTAGTGGCTTTTTGTTAGTTTTGGCTTACCACCATGGGTCATGCTTAGTGGATAGATCTTTTGCCTAGATGGGCTATTGTGTGTGTGCCACCACACTTCTATTATGAGAATGTGGTACTTGCTCCAAAAGATGTTTTGATAATTATTTCAAGATTCCTTTATGATATTCAGCCTGAGTATGTGGACTCGAAGATGTTCTGTTGTGCTATTATTTTTTTGCTACTGGAGATGTGAAGGTGGCTCTCGATAAACTTTGGAGAAGATTGAGTTAAGTGTAGAGATGGATTGGAGGGTGAACATTCTACTATGTTGTACTATTATTGTAGGATAATTGACTACGTGAAGTCCACTATGGAGCGCCTATAATCTTTAGTGCATATGTATCTTTATTGTCTTGTTATGAGTGTAATTTTTATATGTATCTTTAGTGATTGCTATGAATGTGTTACGACTGGGCATTAGTCAAGACTGATGAGAGGGGAAAAAAGGAAAGGAAAGTTGTCTTCAAGTAGTACTATCCCCCATCTCGGGGATCTACCAGATGAAGATGCTCGAAAGATAGCAGCAATGACCTTAGAACAACAAATAAATATCGTGAAATTCATGCAAGAAACAGGTATGTCCCTTACCGAATGTCAAGGGCAAGTTGATCTGCCAGCTTCAGAGCCAGTTGTACTGAAATGGACCTTTGAGCTAGGCAAGCCTGTAGTAAGGCCTGAGTTGGTACGGAAGCTATCCACGAAGATGTACAAATTCCATGAATGGTACATGAAGCAGTCTGCCGACGAGAGGGAAATGTTCAGTCTTCGGGTAAAACTGATATATTTTTTCAGCGAAGGCGAGAAAGTCCTATGGGCAATTCAAGGATATATATGTAGTGTACCATCAGGATGCCCTTGACGTCTCTCTCATCAGCGCATGGGTTCTATAAGTGTCTGTTTATCTATATGTAAATTTTGGCTCATATCATTATTTTTTGTGCATACATCGCCCTACTAACTTCGTCTTCCATTTTATGTAGGATGCTAATTCAGACGTGCCGCAGAGAACCATATTTCCATGTTGGCTTCATGGATCCATCCCTCATTAACCAAAAGCAAATACGGGAGCAGCCGAAGCAAACGTTGGAGGCGGTATACAATTTTCTGGACAAACAATACTACAAGAGTTACATACTACTGCCGTACAACTTTGAGTAAGTATGGGTACCGTATATTTTCGTTTTCTATTTCCTTACCTGACTAATGTTAGTTATCTCTAATATGAACATTTACATACGCAATTTCCACTAGATCCTCATAATAATTGAGACCGATAGAAGCCACGTCACTGTGACTACCAAGACATTCAAGACATGCTAAACTTGTAATAATTTGGACCTTTATCTCTATGCAAAAGTTTGTTTCCTAAATTTTCATCTAATACTGTATCATTCATTATTTTAATCCGCAGCGCAAGGAAACAATTCCTCAAGAAACACAAAGGTCCATTCAAAGAAAAACTTACATTCAAAATAGACTTCCCGGTACATATGAAGTTTGCACATTTTGTACATCCTATAACACGAATATTTCATAACTTGTTTTTTCCCCATTGAAGTGCTTAAGATAGGAACCCAGGAATAATCTATGTGGATACTACGTCTGTGAGCACCTATACAGGTTTTTGGGATCCAAGGCCGTGACGACGTCGCATGGGATGAAGGTATGTAAAATAAAACTATTAATAGTTAATTATTTTCTAGCTTTTTATATTTAATTGTTTGTGTAACATTTACATATTTCCAAATTACATATGTGGAGTATTCAACATAGTATCTTGGAGAAGGACATAATAGGGGCAATATGTGAAGGTCTCGTAGGATTCTTGGTGGACGAGGTAATAAATCCACAGGGAGAATTTCATTACGACGGACGTTCATTAGACACACCGAGTAACACCTCGACGAGAGGATCCTAGGAATGACCGGGACAAATTTTTGTATATATAGCAATTGTATAAATACTAGTTTGATTTGTATAATATGCTAAGAATTGTATAGTATACTAAGAATTGTATATATAGTAATTGTATAAATACTAGTTTGATTTGTATAAATACTAGTTTGATTTTATTATAAAAAAAAAGTTTTAAGTACTAAAGGGGTACGTGCATGCGCCATGCAAGTGCGTATGCAGGTGCATGTATGGATGCCCTTTAGTCCCGGTTGGTAAAACCAAACCGGGATTAAAGGGGCCCGTGCCACGCCTGGCATGGCTGCCAATCGGGACTAGGGGGTCTTTAACCTGGTTGAATGACCCAGGACTAAAGATCCTCCTTTCGTCTCAAAAATTTTATCTTGATGGAATTTACAGAGATTTGAGACCTACCAACCGAGACTAATGCCGAGTTTTCTACCGTATACTGCGAGGGATTTCCGCACAACGCTTCAAGTTTTAATATGTATAAAAGGAAAATTGAGTGTGTGAATGTAGGAAATACTTAGAATGCACGGAGAAAGAAAAATATACGACTCCATTCATAGCTAATACATAGATGACATCTTGGGCACTACGACCAATGCAAAAGTGAAGTTAAGGAACTAGTACAACCCAGACTCATAAGTGCATTCCTAACCTTTCATGTCACCTAGTTTTTATAGAATTAAATGAATTCACGTAAGAAAAAAAACTGACGTGCCAAGAGATTTAATGAAGAAAGATTGGAAAAAATAAAGAAATTGTTTCTCAGGTGAGAAATGGTATTGACACGAGCACCAAGATGCGGAGAAACAAGTGTCCGCGCGTTGGGAGTGAGAGGTGTTTCTTCCCCCACGTGTTTAGTAGGCCCACATTGTGGATCCGTCGTCCGCCGCTTGATGCCATGGCCTCACCCCACGTGGCACGCCTCTGTGCTCACCATCACGGGTTCGTCGTACGTCCGAGAGAGAAGTCGGGAGAGAGATGGGAGAGAACCGAGAGAGGAGACGGGAAAAAATTAATGTGGTCCCACTTGAAGAAACTATGGGGTTGATTGATATAGTTTGTAGATACAATGGCATGATGATATAATAATAACTGTTGAAACTTTAGGTTGAGACTACCCTAATAAATAAATTCCAAAAGAGATGGGGTCTGATTGGTTGGCTCCCAAAATTTATCTTGTCTAAACTAGGTCAAGCCCATAAACTTTGGCACTCATTTGGTTGGTACCGAATTAAGTCCTATTCTAGAATTTTTGCCCATGTTTTTGTATGGCATGCTCAGGTTTTAGCCTGCCCAAATTTTGATATGGCAAATCTTGAACACCAACCAATCAGGCTCATAGTCTCCAATAAGAGGTACAACCAGCAATAAAGTTTCAACATGGCATGGGATACAAAGATTTCCTTGCAAATTGAAGGAAGGAATAGCTTACAATGAACATGTTTAATCTTTTAACGACCACATATCACTTCATTAATAGCCATTTCTCCCGTAGTGATAGACAAGAGAATCAGATTATTGATGATACATATGGAATTCAGCTCTTGTTGGTGATATACATCTTAGCAAAGACAAATTTATCACACACGCTGTGGTACGACGATGTTGCAATGGCGTACCTATGATCTTTTTTTCATCTTCATGGTGGGTAGTACTCAAACAAAGAATGAATGTTTTACCTTCTCTTTTTCACAGGAAAAAAAAAAGAAACGCGCGACTTTACCTGTTTGAGATGAATCTTGGGAGAAAAATGTTTGAGGTGACCTATTATATACAAGTGGGCTGTTTAATTTTGCTCCAACAAAAAAAATTCTGAGAGAACCAACTTTTTCTTTTTGGGAATTTTGGAGCCCAACTTTCAGAACCCACGACTGCCCGTAATTCGTCTCCGATCCGCATGCAGATACAGTACATTATCCATAGTACATTATTCATAATCCCCGCGATCGTAGCCGCCTCCAATCCTGCCCTGCACCTACCAGCAACTTCAGCAGACCCTCTAAATAGCCCCCTACTCTAAGTTTAGAGGGTAAAGTAAAAAAACATACTCCAGCAGGCCCTCTACTTGGCTCCCTATTTTGGAGAGGCATCCAAATTTCCCCCTCCACCCTCCATTCCTGGAGGTCTCCAGGATGCCCTCTATCTATAGAGGCTATTGCTGGAGTTGGAGATATTTTTGCGACCCTTCAAAAATAGAGAGAACCCCATTTGATCTTTAGGGACTTTAGTTTGAGAGCTATTGCTGAAGTTGCTCTAACAGGGCATCGTAGCCGTGCCGTCGCATAGCACGCAACATCCATCATATCTCCACGATGAAGATCGAAGTCGCCGTGCTTCTTGGCATCGCCATCTTCGCCTATGTCATCTACTACTTCTTGGCCCGCTCCATCTGCAAGGCATCATGGCGCGCCAATCGACCCACGAAGATGAAAAAGCCGCGGCGGCGCTACACGAGGACGCCCTCACCGACGTCCTCCGCCGCCTGCCGCCGCGAACCCTTGGGGGGGCGAAGGACCTTTGCCAGGCTGGCGCAATGTACGCATGACGGGCGCG